>NW_026260403.1:0-1553 GCF_024291825.1 Alternaria postmessia
GGCCGAGGTACTAATCGCGACTGCGACCTTGCATGAATATAGACATTGCAGGCGCCACGAGGCTGAACGTAGCTTGCCACGCTACCACAAGGTCTCTTAGGTGGAACCGCGACTATCTAGGGGTTTTTAGACACTACAAGCATTTATATAGCACTATAGTAAAGCATCGCTGTTATGTATAGAAGATAGGTCTACAGTAACTTACGCAAGGGGAGCAGTAACAACAGTATAACTCTTAGTAAGATGTATTGAAATAAGTTAATAGAAAAGTCTAGTATATAACATCACGATTTTCTTAGAATTCCTAACGTGCGCGCAGGAAACAAAGTGCTAGAGGTCAAGATACCCCTCATTTGTCCCAGCCAAGCGGGTGTCCTAGCAATTAGGAAGGGGCTTTACATTTGTTGATAATGTAAATTTCCTAAAAGTAGACAGTGGTGGTAAGTGTGTAGTTCTGTCACGCTTCGAAAAACTCTGTATTGGTGTAAGTCGCAGGCTTCTGCGGAACGGGGTGGGAAGAGCGTGGTCTTCGCGAGTACTGAGTCATGTCCCACTTTGTTTTAAGCCGACGTCGGACCGATAACTCTACCGGAGTCACGAATGTATTTAGGTCAAAAACTCTCAATGATCGCACAATTGACTGCTTAACCGGATCTAGACTATCCATATTTAGCCGAAGCTAGTGCCTCTTTCTCCTAGGAATCCGATTACTCTCGCCTTCCTGCCCAACAAGCACATGGAACAAATCTTCTTGGATGAAGCTTCGGGATGGACCTATCGCCGAGATGACCAATCAACTTAGCCTGCTGTTGACCGGTGAGAGAATGCATTCTTGCATATTGTGCTATAGACATATATGAGAGGCCTTTTCGCAGTTCTACAATGGGATCTTGCCATCAACCATCAATATCTTATTCACATCCGCCATCTTCTACCACACACACTATCATGTCTAAGTGTGATTCCTCTACTACCGCCAGCGACGTGGTCGCTGCTTACCCTGAACACGTCGCTGGGAAGACTTGTGAGTTATCCTTGATATCCTTTTCAGTTGTTTTCTAACAGCCAGAACAGTCGTCATCACCGGTGCTAGCACTGGCGGTCTAGGCGCGACTGTTGCCTTGGCTCTTGCCTCAGCTGGACCATCCAAAATCCTTCTGCTTGGCCGGACCGAATCGAAGATTTCTCCTGTCATCCAGGAGATCTCGAAGATCAGCCCCACGACGAGGGCGAACTTTGTTCAGGTTGATCTTGAGTCATTCTCTTCCGTTCGCACTGCTGCTGCTTCGGTGGCAGTATTGGCCCCTAAGATTGACGTCTTGATCAACAACGCTGGGATCATGGGTACTAAATTGGCTCGTACGCCTGAAGGACTAGAGAGCCAATTCGCAACTAACCACATCGGCCACTTCCTGCTTACCAACCTTCTTGTACCACAACTTGAAAAGGCCGGAGGTAAGGCGCGTGTGGTCAATGTTTCGTCAAAGCTGTATCAATTCAGCCCGGTCAATTTCTCAGATCCCCAATTCACGTCTACCCCCTGGAACACATGG
>NW_026260403.1:1652-3014 GCF_024291825.1 Alternaria postmessia
GGGTGTCGACCCAGAAAGTTGGCCGGTTGTCATGAAACTGTTCGAGCAAAAGAAGATGGAGATGCCGAAAGAAAAAACCCTAGAGGAGGGTGCTGCGACGTCGGTCGCTGCTGCGCTCGATCCTAGACTTGACAGTAAGTACAACTTGCTTAGGTTCCACGCTTCGAGTGGTTGCTAATGATATATAAAGGTGTATCAGGTGCATTCTTGGATGATTGTCAGGTTGCGGAGGCCCTAGAATTTGCTTCTAGTGAGAAAAACGCAGAACAGCTGTGGGCTTTGAGTGAGCAGATTGTGGGAGAAAGATTTACTTATTAACAAAGGTGCATATCTGGTGTCAGGTAATATACCTTATACAAGTAGTATGGTTGATCAGAGAGCTTAGTTGAACTGGATCGATGTTGCCAATAGAAGAAGTAATCAAGTCCTCTACCTTTGTTTGTAGATGACATTCTGGCTTAGATGCCTGTGAATTACCCTAGTTTGGTATCAGCTCACAAGATCTTAGTGTGGCTGGGATTAGATTGTGGCTACAATCAGGCATTACCTCTGACCAGGTTGCGTCACGTGATCCTTATCCTTATCCTTCATTGTTCTAATAATCCGCTTTGACAGTACACCCTGAGCGACAAGTAGGTAAGTTGCCTTAGGAAATATGTTTTCTTAATCTGTTCTTATATTCACAATCTTTTAGAGAGTACTTGAAAACATACCCATCTCTAAGGAAGAAGGATTATATCTTTATACCTCTAATCTAGGCTTCAATTTACGATTACAATGTTATCTTCTGCTAAGTACAATTTACAAGAGATACTTTTTGAAGTGCTGTGCTACCTTCTCTGCTGAAAAGCGAACTGTGTGTGGGTTATCGTAGAAGTCGTAATGGGTTCCATTTGTCCAGATGATCTCCTTTTGAGGCCCCAGACGATTGTAGACAGTACGTGCCTGATCAGGGAAAGCGGCGTTTTCAGAGTGGATCATCAATGTTGGCACTGTAACATTTCCAGCCTGAGTCACAGGATCCCAATCTAGCCAAGCGCCCCAAGATGCCACAGCAAACTCGTTGCGCCATCCGACAGCGCCACCCCCACGAGTAGGGTCTTCGTAATAAGGCTGCGGTCCGAAGTTGGCGGAAGCATTCGTGGTACTGGAGTACGCTGGGATGAGCTCAATCTCGCCGGTGAGGTTGTACAATTGCTGTGCTTTTCGACCAGCAGCGCGACGAACTGCTATGCCCTCCTCCCCGCGAAGTCTGGTAACCAAAGAGGGGCTATTGAAGAAACCGACTACAGTTGCGACGGCCTGAACGCGGGGATCTGAACCCGCAGGGAAGAGCACATTGCCACCCGAGGTACACACACC
>NW_026260404.1:0-2986 GCF_024291825.1 Alternaria postmessia
AGAGACGTCCCGTCACGAAGCAACACGGTTGTGCTCTACGTTCCGGGGAGGGTGAGAGAGATCAGGGACGTTGCTGAGACAGCCCACGCAGCTGTATGCGAGACAGCAAACATCCTGTCCACACTCGTGCACTCTGGAACCACTGCAAAGCTATTTGTGCTGTTGAACGGCGTGCACAAGCCTCGGTGCCTCGGCCAGGTCGCCTACCACTCTCTATATGGGTTCTCGCGCGTAGCGGCTTCGGAACACCCAGAACTCTGGGGCGGCCTGATCGATCATGAAGGGCCAGCTTTCCCTTTCTTGGCTTTCCAATGTGTGCAAGAGGAAAGCGTCATCCGGGTAGAGGACGGTCAGCCACACGTAGCGCGAATGGCGTCGTTCGACACGGATACCAAGTCGGCTGATCCCCGTTTGAGCCTCTTGCCTCGGCCGGACGGGACCTACGTTGTCACGGGTGGGCTGGGAGATCTGGGACTGGAGACGCTCGAGTTCTTGGCGAAGAAGGGAGCGCGCAGGATCGTCGTCGTATCGCGTCGCCTGCTTTCGCCTCAGCAAGACAAGCCAGCCCTATCCGGGCCCTTGGCGCGAATTCAGCAGCTGAAGAGCACGGGCGTGAAGATACACGTCCTGAAGCTTGACATCAGTGAGCAGGGCGCATCTGCGAAGCTCACCCGCGAGCTGGAGCGCCTGTCTTTTGTCCCTGTGTTAGGCGTCGTCCACGCTGCCGCTGTGCCAGGGTTTGGGCACATCAGACGTACCCCTTCGGGGAGCTATGCAAGCGTGATGGCGCCGAAAGTCGCGGGCGCACTCGCCCTGCACGAAGCTTTCCCACCAGGCACCCTTGACTTTTTCGTCTTCTTCTCGTCCATCAGCGGCATCGTCGGAACGCCAGGACATGCTGCGTACGCTGCTTCCAACACATTTCTCGATGGTCTGGCCGCATACCGACGGTCTCAAGGCTGTAACAGCATCGCCATGCTGTGGACAGCCTGGCGAGGGCTAGGCTTGGCATCCAACACTGCTGTTGTCGATTCCGAGTTGCAGGCCGCAGGCATGGGAGACATCACTCCAGCCGAGGCCTTTGATGCTTGGGAACGTCTCTCCGGCTCGAACACTGAACATGCTGTAGTCACCCGGCTAGAGCGGTCTGATGCCAACGGGTCAGTGCCAATCGATCTCGTCCGCGAAGTTGCAGCCACGAAGCCGTTGAGCAGATCAGTGTCTGAAATCGATCGACTGACAGGCTCCGAGCTCAAGGCCCGCGTTGCAGTCGCGATCCGTAAACATCTTTCGATAGTCTTGGGTATTGGTCACGGGAACATTGACGACAAAGCAGAACTGACCGAAATCGGCGTTGATTCTTCTATGAGTATTAGGCTGTGCCAGATGCTGCCGAAGGAACTGCCGAAAGAACTGCTGATCTCGACACCGGTGCTACGACGCCTGCTGTGGGACTGTCAGACCGTTGCAGACCTGATAAGCGGGTTGTGTACAGCGATAGACAAGATTCCGTGTTCGTAACCAAGCCTGTACATAGCTGAAATACCATGCGCAAGTTCGCCTCTTGATGCAGTATGCTCACGTTCGTCGGGCTTCTTGCGCACTTCCGTATCACAGATTGGTGCTTCGTTATCTGCAAAACATAGGTATAGCATTGGGCAAAGCAGAACTCGGCACACGGCAGTGGACCTAACTACGGGGTTCGTCGATGCGACCCAAATGATCTGACATGAGACAACGTACGTTCCTATACAGCGAGCAACTTGGTAGGCCGAGGACAGCCATGGAAACAAAACGCTGTGCTATGAATCTGCTATCCTTGTTTTCTCGTTGACTTTTTCGGTCTACCGGGCTTCTTGTTGTACAGAGACGGACGTTGCTTGCTGTCTTAGCTAGCTTGCAAAGAAAGCTGCAAGTGCGCGCAGCTTCTACAGCTGATATCTGATTAGCTTGGTCATTTCCTGCATGCCCGAGTGATCGGTACACTCATAGCTCCGAATAGTGCAAACACTACGTACGCCTTCTGTTATTGTATACCACACTAACCCATCCCACACCCCCTTACCATACCATACGGTTCGGTATTTGTGCCATACATTACTCAAAATATGTGCTATCAGTATCAGCTTTCGGTTGAGCAACTCATCAACCCTCTCCATGATCTGAGACATCCCAAAATTCTGATCGGAAGCACCTCCGAGATTCCCTTAGATTAGTGGTCGTTCGTCTTGCCCCGCTGAGCGCACGTTCAGACTCGTCGGGCAGTCTCGAATCCACAGACTGTCAATAGTCATCGTTTCAGGGTATATATATGTTCAGAGGCTCGACATAGTTCGACCGTGCAACTGGACGGCACTCCGGGGATTTCCGCTGTTCTTGCTAGCCTGCAACGAGCGTACCTACAAAGAGTCACGTCCTGGAAAGGACGAGGCGGAGAACAGTGCAACAAGGTCTTTGTGTCAGGCCCAACTCGAACTGCACTGTGGGTACACACGCATCTTGCCACCGCACTATGGAAGTCACCGTGAAACATTGAGCAGGATTCGTTCATTTCTCGCCACAACGGCTATGCTGTTCACAGGACATCCACTATGGCACCGGCATAGCAGATGAACGCTCTCGGCTCTTCCACTCGACGACCGCACTGGCGGGCTAGGCGAACGAAGAGCGATTACTGGGCAGGCTCCCCCTTTGCCAGCGCAGCCACAAATCGCTGAGAGTACGCCGAGTCAACAAACTCGTCAAACTTGGTCACCTTCCTTCCGTCTTCCGTGAACGTCAAGATCAACGCATACTCGTTTGCGTAACGTCCAATCTTTGTTTCCGCCGTGCTAGACGCGTGTATGATACATGTATGCGCCGCAGCATCATGGACCTCTTCCTTCACATCGACCTGCAGCTGTCAGTCAGGTCACGATCTAGTGAAGCAGTGTGCACTGACGGTAAAGCCGGAGTACAGCGGCATGATGGCGCTGAGGTACGCGCG
>NW_026260405.1:0-2951 GCF_024291825.1 Alternaria postmessia
CTTGCTCACCACTGAGCAGTCACGTGACTACGGCGTGGTTGCTGTGCCGCAATCCTTCAACTGTGCCGCTTGATCCTTCAAAGTGATTACGCTTACCCCCGTCTCCCCCTGGGTGCAGATCGTAACAACAATATAGTACTAAGTATTGTTATATAAAGTTAATAACTAATATAAAGAGTTTAAACTTTTTAAACTAAACTTAAGTAGTTATTATAGTACTATATTATACTACTATCTTAGTAAGAATATTACTAACTAATTTTTTTTCTATAACTCTATTTGTTTGCGCGTATACGTAAGTTTATTGTAGCTATTATCCTAGAAAAAGAAGCTATTATTATAAGCAAACTAAAGACAAAAGTATTCAAATATATAAGAGTAAAATATAAGATATCAAAAAGTTTCCTAGAAATAATTACCTTTTCATTATAATAGTTAATAGATAATTATTAGCTCTTATAATAGAAACTAGATACCTTCTATATTTTATATCTTAAATATACTTATAAATAAACTTATTATAGTTTACTAAAATCATTCTATCGTCTTCTTCTAGATAGGTATAATTATAAACAATAATAAGTTGAATAATATTAAACTATTCTGCTTTAACATAAAATTATATAAATATAATTACTATCTATATTCTATAGTAGTAGTTTAGGTAAGATAAGTAACTACTCTATATATAAAGTAGCTAATTAGAGTTAGTTAAGAGTGTTTCTAAGTATCTTCTACTTTATATAGTTATACTAGAACAATATCTTATTATTATAACGCTTATACTACTAATAGATTTAAAGAATATAATATAAAGCTTAAGTATATATTACTATAATAACGTTTTACTAAAAGAGAGAAAAAAAAACTACTTTATAGTAGTAGTTTATTATAGACTATATCTATAGAGTAAAGTGCTTAATATACCTAATATATTATAGAGTTATAATAGGATAGTAGTATACGTATAAAAGTAGAAGCCTCTAGGAACAAAAAGCAAGATTGAAAAAAGTACCCTATTTCCTTAAATAAATAACATACTTTTACTAGTATTAGTTACTACTTAAATAAATAGCATTTATTTTATTCTACTAAGAGTAACTTATAAATACTTTTTTAAAGCTATATACGCGCGCGTAGACTAGTAGCTAAAGGTTTAAAATTATTATACAATAATGTATTATAGCTTTGTTATTACTAGCTACTTCTAAAACGTATTAGAGTTCTAAAAATCCTAAGCGTAGCGCTTTAAGCTTTGCACTTTAAGCTTAAGACTTTTCTACTATATTTCTAAAATTATATCTTATACTATATTATAATCTTACTAATATATTAATACTATAGTTAAAGATTATGTCTTTTTCTTTTAGCTTAATACGCTTTACTAGAAAGTATAACTAAGCTAGTTTATTACTATCTAAAGCTTATACCTTCTGCTATTAAGAGTAATCTATATATATACTCTTTAAAATATAAATGTATATAAATTCAAAACTACCTAGTTTTAATAATTCGTATAGAAAAGAATAAATATAAAACTATAAGTATAGAAGTAAATATAGTAGTTAATAAGAAGAACTTAAAAAAGTAAGTTATCTCTAGACTTTCTATTAGTAGGAAATTAAAACTAACTCTGCTTAAAAGAGCTATTTAAACAAATAAACTTTATACTATATTACTAAAGACAATTTATATTTTCTTGAATATGCTATTTTCTAGGAGATAAAATTGTTAAGTTAATAGAATATCTTATGTTATTTCTATTATGCTTAGATTTGTAGGCTTTAACCTTAAACGTACACTACTATTATATGATATTAGCTATAATAAGCTCTTTACTTTGTACTTAAGATCTATTCCAAATTAATAAAAAAGGTTTTTCAAAGTTATTTTTCTTAATTTTAACAAAGTTATAGTATTATATACTACACCTTTATATCTCTTTTTATAAGCGTTTTTAGATCTCTACTTCTATAAGTATACTACTATTCTATTAAAAGCTTATTATATATATTAGATTAAGTACTTTACTATATAATTATAATTTTTAAACCTCTATATTATATTTATTTAGCTGTAGTACTATTTTATATTATATACTAGCGCGTTATGATCTTACGTAGCCTAGGACTTAGAATATTACTTATAAAACTATATATCTATAAATTTTCTAGCAAAGTGTTCATTTAGTTTAAATAGCTATAATATATTTATTTAGTTACTTATCTTACTTAGATTAATACTATAGAATATAAGTAAATTACAAAAACAATAACGTTATGTATTTGTATAGTTAAGTAGTAGAAAAACTAAATATCTTTTTTATATTAGTTATAGAGCCTACTTAAAAGAGACTTTACAAAGCTTTAAATAGATAGCTTTTAGTAATTTTAGCAATTAGAAAAGAATATAAACTATTAGATTAAAGAATTAAAATATAAATATTAGTAAGTTATATAACAATGATAGACTATAGTATATAAAAAGAGCTAATAAAGCCTTATAGTACAGAACTTAGTAAGCAGACTCTTAGTATATAGACTCTTTAAAGTAGATAGTATATCTATACCCTCCTAAACAAAATTAGCTATTAGTATAATATTTGTAATTATACCTATAAATCTCTCTACTTTCTACTATCTTTAGTAACTTATTATTGTTATAGACGTGCTAGTAATAAAACGCAGATATAACAGTGTTAAGTGTTATACAGGGTTTAGCTATACTTCTCTAGGCTTAGTCTGTACTAAGGCGAGTTAGACTAGAGCAGTAGTCCGTAAGGTAGCGTATAGAATAATTAAGTAGAAAAGAGTTATTGTTATTAACTTGTTACAAGGTAACAAGGAGTTGCTTCCTTTTGTTATGCAGGCCGCAGGAAGGAAGACCATCGGGATAGCCGCGATGGAAGGTCGCTGATCCAAGGCGGGGCCTGGGATCACGTGACGTGCCAT
>NW_026260406.1:0-1967 GCF_024291825.1 Alternaria postmessia
GCCGAACCCAGCCAATGAGATATTGCGTCAGGTCGGGATATCGGTAATTCGTGCACTCTCATTGGCTGGGTTCGGCCCACCGGGTTGTTCGCTGCGTAGGGAGGGAGGTTACCGCAAATCGTCCAAAGCAAGTCAAGTTGGGCCTCGGAGCTTGCTTAGCTTCCTTGTTGCAAACTCTGCGAGTAGGACCATTGGCTAATTAATAGATCTAAAACCTATGATAGTGCCTCACATTTGTTCAGATCCTTTTGTTCCTGCACCACAGACATCTCGGTCAGTATCTCTTCGCTCCCACCGCCGATTACGAGCACTCTCATGTCGCGGCTAAGCCGTTCAATTCTCAGTCCTGGTCCAGTTCGTGTGTAAGCCGCTGCGCCCATGATCTGTTGGCTTTCACGAACAGCTAGCTCAAAGGCTCTTGCCGCAGCTACTTTCGTAATTGCATATAAACCTCCAATACCGCTATGCGCCTGTCCGATTTTGGTTGATAAATTCTGGCGCATTTCTATAAGTGACTCGAGTAGTGCGTAGCTGCTTGTGATTTGTAAGCCGACGTTGGCCACTTTGAGTCGAATCGCCTGATGATCTATCAGAGGTCTTCCGAAAGTTTGGCGCGTAAGAGCGTATTGATAGGCATCTTCAAGACACACTCGTGCTAAGCGCAGACAGTTTGCTGCAATCCAGGATCGGTGGTGGTCGAAGCCTTCAAGAAATTAGTTCGTAGCCTGATTAGAGATCCAAGGACAGATGCTTACTGGACATGAGCATGTAGAAGCCCTTGTTTTTCTCTCCTACCAAATTCTCAACCGGAACGTGAACATTATCGAACGTGATAGATGCAACGCCTAGGATTAAGCTGTAAGCACGAGACGTCCACGAATTCACTTAGTTGGACAGCGTACCCCCTGAAGCAACCCCCGAGCTTTTGATCTTTTCTCGAGAAACACCGACTGCATCCAAGGGGATGTTTAGAAGCGAGATGCCCGTCCTTCCTGCATGGCCAGTTCGTACGGCAGCGATGCAGTAGTGGGCGAACGTGCCGTTTGTAACCCATTTCTTGGTTCCGCTCACGACGAAATAATCGCCTTCCTGTTCTGCATGCGTAAGAAGATTGGCAATGTCAGAGCCCACTGCAATTTGTCAGTGCGTGCGATAGTGTCAATGCTGGAAAATTGTTCGTTTTACCTTCCGGTTCGGTGATTCCTAGGCAAAACCGAGACTCTCCATGGATAACAGGTGGCAGAAATTTAGCCTTCTGCTCCTCGGTTCCGTAATTGACCAAGATGGGACACGCGATGGCTGTGCCGCAACCAAGAGCCCACAATACACCGAGAGAACCACACCGCGCAACTTCATCGGCGACAACTAATCCATGAAACTCGTCCCATTCTCTTGGGGAAACGTCCCCTGGCAGCCGAACGTCATGCATGTGCTCTTCCACTGCAGACGGATTGATGAGTGCAGCCGCATACCCCAATTCTGCATGTCGTTTAAGGACCTGCTACCGTCAGAAGCCGCTTAGCGAAGCGGTGTGCGCTAACAAGTATAACGTTCATCGCTGTGCGGCGCAGATCCCGGTGTACCGCAACTTACCAATCAGCTTGCGAGAATGACGGACTTGTTCGCAATTCTCGCAAGCCGATTGCTAAGTTGCGGTACACCGGGATCTGCGCTACGTAGGGATGGACATTAAGTAAGTTTTAATTGGTATTGTAGAGTGGCGAAGCAAATCAATTGGTGATAGCTTACGTGTGAAGGAACCTCGCCGTCCGTTTCCCATTGAGTACAGAAAGGCATGATTTCGGACTCTATATAACCACGCACAGACTCTCGTAATCTTCTGTGCGACTCATTGAACCGAGGATTTCCAGGACGCGAGTACCATAATGGCTCCGCAAAAGGGGCCGCAGAGCCGAAAAAGTGAGACATGGGGGGGGGGGGGGGGGGGGGGGAAACAGGGCAACCAA
>NW_026260406.1:1977-2950 GCF_024291825.1 Alternaria postmessia
CGGCCCCCCCCGGCGGTGGAATCAAGTCCTACCAACAGGACTGCTAGAACTAGGTATTTGTTGGTACTCGTAATATAGAAGAAAGTGTGCTTGATATCCTCCACTGCAACGTCAATTCACTTCATTGGTCGGGCGAGATGATATTCTTAGAGGTATCGATTCATCTACCGAAGGAGCTGAATGCAAGATAGGATAAATGGGTAGATGAAAACCAACCATGCCTATTAAGCAACACCTAGAGTTTCTTAGGTATAAACATGAAAGTTTTCGGGGAGTTAAAAAAGGGACGGGAGGTTAGAGGACAATCAGGTAGAATGCGTTTGGTTAGAACGTGCTTGCCCAATACTGGGTGTATGTTGTGCGAAATACCTGACCCTGCTTGTTTGGTGAGTATTGAAGAATTTAGACGACTACGGCGACCTTTTACTACAGTCGTTAGCGATTGCGGCTTCACCCCTAAACACAGTTGCGCAACGGCTTTGGATAGTCCCACCTTCCGTATACGGCTTAGTATCAGCTGTCCCGCTGCAAAACAGCCGACGTGGTTGGTCAGGTGTCGATCTGATAATGGCAGATTTTATGGATGCTGCACGCAGGAGGGAAGCTGCAATCCCTAACGACTGTACAGTTACAGTAGTGAGACATAGCGCCGTGCTGAAACATTTACTATGTTTGCGTTTTTGTTGGTTGTTTTCGGCATAATGGGTTTTCCGCTACACATGGCGGGACGTTGCGGTAAATTATTGGACGTCTTACCTTTTTCCCACACTAGAACATCTTTACAAGGTTCGACATTCCAAGATCCCGATATGATTTATATCCTGGAATACCACATCCCAAAATTTCGGTACAAACACATACTAAGTTATGACTATTCAAGGAAGCTGTAATTGCTTATCTATTACTGTCACGATTCCCACGCTCCCTAAGGCGTCTATAGCATGTTTTTGGTATGTTTCTGTTGTGCACAAGC
>NW_026260407.1:0-2948 GCF_024291825.1 Alternaria postmessia
GACAAGGGTGCAACGAGCGCGAGTCTTTCGGCCTCGATCGCATCGCAAACATGTCCACGACGAGGACAACGTGGCTGGCGGACGAGAGGTTCACGATTGTGCTCGATAGAATGGACTTTGGACATGAAGTCGGCGAGGTGGAGCTGCAGTCAGAAGTGCATCTCGCTTATACCGGCCAGGCGCTCGAGGACCACAAGCAGAGGGCAATGCAGCAGATGGATCAAGAGATCGTCGCTTTCATGCAACGTTATCGGTGGGCTTTTGCTGCGGGTGTGCCAATAGGAAAGCTGACAGCTTACTTCGAACGCAAAGCAGCAGGCGAGTTGTAAGCGCATGGTGCGGAGCTAGTACTGGGTGGCCCCACTGATCATAAAGCGTGGGACCAGACCATCCGTGTTGCGGATCGCATCCACTGCGCTAAGCTGTGTTCAGCTATTTACGAACATGAGCTGTCGCAATACCCACAATAGGCTAGTGTCGTTGCTGGTGTAACAAGGTTCGTACTGCACTAATTCTAGGATAGAGTTGAATTCACGCCCCATGCTATGCTTCATACTACCTATGCGTTCGCAACGCACCCACACACGTGAGATTGCTGAGTCACGTACAGAAGCTGTCTTGTCTGAGTTCCGAAGAGGAGCAACCTGTAGGCTCATTCTATCGCCGCTACTGCTGAAGGATAGTGGAGATGCAGAAGGCGACTCATGTACAATGGAGCGGCATGCACCATCTTTAGCACCATGAGAACGCTTTACAGCCGCTTTTCGGGCTGTCAAAGTCTTGTACTTGCCTTCGGTAGCTACTTGTATCACTTCACGAGAGTCCCAAACGTGTCTTGTGCTCTTCTATTCCCTTGCCTTCGTCGGTTGTCTCGCGCTTTCCAGCGATCTTTTCGTCCCCCTGCTTCTCTTCTCTTACCCGCGGCGCGCGTGCTTACACACCACGCTTATCCTCAAGTAGCTTTTGAGTCATCTTTCAACTTACGCTACGTCTTGCTTAATGACACAGCCCAAATATGCTACCGAACTTCAGCACAGCAGGTGCGTTCTATGGTATCATCTTGCGCTTCATTATACTTTCTTACACTCTCATGTGTTCTCGAACTATGCGACCACTAGTCCGGACTCTTGACTTCATGCACCTGTCGCTGTGGGGCAGGTGAACAAATTACATAGTATTTGATAGCTATGTAGTGCCGCTTCTGCAACTACTTTCCAGATGAGTATCCACTTTGACCATTCCCTGAACTGTAATACGTTGAGCCCTATTCATGTCAGTACGATAGTGAAAGGTGTCACGAAAGCTGTTGGCCTACGTTGGGATTGCTGTAATAGTAAGATCCATCGCTATTGGAGTAATGGTAGGAGTTTTGGTTCGAGGCATTAGAGCCATAGTCGCGAGAGCAGTAGTGGTTGCCCTAGAGTAAAACACGTGTGAGATATCTTGGAAAGCTTTCTTACGAAGTCGTGCCCTTACCTGGCTGTTGGTGCCAGAGCTGGTTGTCGTGTATCCGCTTCCGCCGGAACTCGACTGAGAACCACTGGAGGTCGAAGATCCTTTTGTCATGATAAGAGCTGATCGCAGGAGCAATTGTGTTAGAAATGGGCTTGAAGTAACGGTGAAGGGCTAGGATTTTGATCTCGCAAATTGAACCACGCGGGGTCAGCACATGTATTCACTGCCATAACGAATCGGCCCGATGTGCCTCCCGCCCTTTAGCGGCATACCTAGCTATGATACTACTGTCTGGGTAGCTTCCCAAATAGACGTCAGCGTACTGAAGACTTTTGTTCGACGAATGAGGCACAACCTTATCACCGCTCAATCAACCAAGGGTAGATTTAGTACGATGACGTCTGCTAAGCTAGTCATCTATATGCCAAGTCCAGCTTATAGCTAGGTGCAGTGCTCAGCGAGATCAGATGCTCCACCACTTACAATTTAATCAAGACCTTCATATCGACCTTCTTGCCCACTACGACTTTGGGAAGTCCATCGTCCTATGAAAAATACGTAACAAAACCAATGAGATGGTATATCACAGGCTAAGCGCCATCGGAAACCTTGTTACTAATAATGCTGTGCAATGACTTTCATATATACTGAGCTACGGTGCTAAAAGCAACGACAAAAACATACACTGTTCTAACTTCTCTATTCACAGTACCCGCACCTAACCGTGCGATACATGATGTTGTTGGTGGTGGGGTTCATGGTTTCGATAGTACTTCGCCTACGATAACGTGCCCGGCGCGACCCTACTGTTCATAAGCCACCCTTGGCTAACGCCAGCCCGCATCAGCATCCGCAGTCGCAAGATGCCAAGACCACGCAAACCATGATGACTTCCCTTCTAACAAAGAGAGTGGCGCGCCTAAGGTCAGTATCAATGCTGTCTAAAGTGCTCGAAATGAGCCACACATTCTCCGCGAAGCCTGTCTGTTTATGTCATGTTGTTATTGCTAGCCGTGACTGGATGCATTAGCATGCAGTCACCGATCGCAAGCGAGCGCTAAGGGCAAGCGGCGGCTGGTTCCGCGCCCTCTACCTCAGATCAGCTTTACCAAAAGAACGGACGCAGATCGACTTGCGCGTCCCGTGATGTTACCCCGCAGTCGGCTGTAGCTGCACGGGGGGTGGGTAGGCTTGATCACACCAATGCACTGAAGCAACAATCAAGCTAACGAGGTTCGTGATGCGGTACAATTGTGAAGACAAATTCTCAGAGCAAGTTCTGGGTATTGCAATTGTAGGTGCTGTAATGGCAATGAACGCGCGAACGAACATCCTACATCGTGTGCCTACCCGCAGACTGCCTGATCAGAGTTCGCAACAAGCAAGTTAAGCAAGTTTTGAGGCTCAACTTGACTTGCTTGGGACGATTTTGCGATAGTAACGAAACTTGCTTGACTTGGAAGCGGTATTAGCACAACTTGGTTGGTAAACTT
>NW_026260408.1:0-2943 GCF_024291825.1 Alternaria postmessia
GTGGATTGTGCTTTTTACGATGCGTACTACCGAGATAGCCTTAGTAGAGCTCTCAATTGTGAGGGTTTAGAATTCGCATACTTAAGAAGATGCGGCTTTGGAAATGTCAGCCCGCATTCGTTGCATCGCAAGGCATCGTCGACGGCCTCTATGGTACTCAAGAGTTCCGACGCCTCTGCATGTGAGTCTGATTGTTCGAGAATGCCATCGCTAATATTGGTGTGTGGTAAAGAACGGACGAAGTTATAGTCATCTTCTTCAGGTAATTGGAAAACAGTTGGTCTAATCTCCTCTTGCGCTCTACTCTCCTGTCCAGCAGGGTTGTTAGAACTTGACGGCAAATCCCAGCCATGTTCCGGTAGAGGGCCTCCATTTCCGAGCTGAACCCACGTAGGATCGATGAACTGGAAAGGTTGTAGTAGATGTTTTTCGGGTTCGGTCGAGCCTGGCGGGTGATGACTAGAAATAGAAGCCGGCTACTCGGATTGGGGGAAAGGTTTTAGCCCTGCTGTAGAGAGTAAAAGAGCTACAAAGGAGGAGACCAAACGAAATTCAGAAAGCTGAAAGCAAAAGAACGGAAAGACGTCGACTAGGGATATGAGGGAGTGGGGGCGGTCCCGCCTCCAGAGGCCGACCGTGAAGAGAGGAAGTAGCCAGCGCAGGTGAGGAGAGTATTATACTTCATCAGATCCAAAGCGGGTTGCAACATGAATGCAGACGGCCAGTTAGTCAATCAGATGATTGGCTGTTTTAGATGGTAGGCCTCAAAATATGCGCTATTCCAACTCCGGCCAGTGCCGTATTCTTGCGTATTTAGCTGCATGGTAGGCCTCAATACGGAGCCAATCATAGGCCTTCCGTGATTGCTTCTTTGTTCGAAGTTTCAATGCTTAGAATATCTTGAGAGAATATGACGTAGTAAGAATGGCCATCTTCGGGCCAACGTTCCAACGTTACGCTGTGCGAGTTCTCAACTGTTCTTCTCTAGATTCCGTGAGTACTATGCCATCGATCAGTTCAACGATCATTAAGATGAGCCGGAACGTAAAATATTTCCAATGTGTGGTTGTATCAAAGCCCACGCCTCCTTAGCACCAGCAACCCCTTAGCATTGCAACTTTCGCAAGCCACAAAGCCAAGTCAACCATTTCAGAAATGCGTAACTTTGAAATTTATCGCTATCCATCATTAGCATTTGAGTCAGAACGTTAGTGTGTATCTGCCGTTTGATGCAGCAAAAGCATGATCAAGCTGAGGCACATGCAACCAAGTTAAGTTGAGTTGAAGTTGAAACTTTATCTCGCAGACATCGCAGCAGTATCTTGCTGAGGCCTTTTTCTTATTGGTACACGTTTTCTGCTCGCCATGGAGCGCTCATGTTGGACTCCAGACTAAGCTGAGCAAAGTACAACGTCCCATTTTCAAATATAAAGCCCACAGCTCTCTCCCTGAGACGTTCCGACTTTCCTGCCAGTGCAGATTTCTGAATCAACATCTGCCTCCTTCTCAGCCTTTCTCCTTTCTCATACTTTGTTCGCAACGGAAAGATAAGTTCAAGCTTGCAAGTACCAAATCATATATCATGGACACCCTCAGCCAAAGTAAGATTGCTCTGAACAAATTCCTACCATGCAACAATAAACCTAACCATGTTACTGTTTACCTATAGAGGAGTTGAGCGGCGGCACCGGCAAGACCTTAGTGGCCGGCGGAAACACCGTGTCTAGGAACTCAGCAGAGAGGGACATTCTAGCAATCGTCGAATCAATCGAAAGAACAAAGCTGGAGGAAGCTCAACCTTCCGGCCTGATCGATACGTGCACCGCTGTGGCTTCTCTGGTGGAATCAATATCCGACTTACCGAAACACCCGCCATCCATATACGTTGACCTGGAAGGAATCAATCTTTCCCGACGCGGAACCATCTCGGTCCTCCAACTCTTTATTCTTCCAACAAATCGAACATACATCGTCGACATCCACACTCTAGGCGACGCGGCCTTCCTGACTTGTGCAACGAATGGCAAGACTCTGAAATCTATTCTGGAATCAGATACTATCCCAAAAGCGTTTTTCGATGTTCGAAACGACTCTGACGCACTGCACAGCCACTTTGGTATTGGCCTTGCTGGGATCTGCGACATTCAGCTTATGGAGCTTGCGACTCGTTCCTTCTCGAAGAGATGTGTGAATGGGCTAGCAAAGTGCATGGAGAGGGACCTGTCAATGACAACAAGGGAGAAGCAAATCTGGATGTCTACCAAAGAGACTGGCATCAAGCTATTTGCCCCTGAGCGCGGAGGTAGCTACGAGGTGTTCAACATCCGTCCAATGCCTGAAGCTATCAGGCAGTACTGCATGCAAGATGTCCAGTTTCTACCTCGCTTGTGGCAGCACTACTCCTCTAAGCTGACCCCGAGATGGGCTAGAAGGGTGGAAGATGCGGCAAACGACAGAATTAAGCTTTCGCAATCTTCAGGATTTGTCGGACAAGGACGTCACATGGCTTTGGGACCTTGGTAGTAGACATAGCGTATATTCTGAGGGGCTCAAACACGGCAAAATCACATCCGCTCCCTGTTGATAAGTTCTTCTTTGAACCGCGTCAGAGTCCTCCGCGATATCGTCAAGTACAGTCATTTCGATAGTGCAAATCAAAATGGTCCATCTCTCATAGTTTTGCTGAAGTTGTATCATGCTCTCAAAACTGCAGCAGGCTGTCTTTTGCAGCTTAATCTGTCGTGAAGGTAAGCTTCTACGGTATTTGTGTCCTTCTTTCAATCATGAGTATTCTAGATAGAACAATTGAACGACAATATTGTTGTCGTCGCACGGTTTGGTTTGGGTAGTATAGATTGAAGATAGGGGGAAGTTTATGTTGTATGGATTAGAACATCGCATTCCAACTTTCATAAAGGCTATCGTATAGCGCTATCACTAACA
>NW_026260409.1:0-2919 GCF_024291825.1 Alternaria postmessia
TTGGTTACAACGATAACTCTTTTCCACCTGATCATTCCATACGATACCTCACGGACTACCGCTTTAGTCTACCTCGCCTTAGTACGGACCGAGCCTAGAGAAGTATAGCCTAACCCCGTGTAACAATTAAGGTCGACTTTTGTAACGTTACAGTTACTCATACGCACCCCGGAAAAAATGACACGCTACGTACTCAAATATGGCTTCCTCTGGATCCTGACTGGAATGGTCGTTTCACAATGGCTGGTGGTGGGGGTTGGTCTGCGGGATTCAGTTCATCGTTCGCCAACATGTACGGGTCAGTTTTGCCTATGTACGGATCGCATATGAGACGTTTACTAACTTCGTATACCCACGTTTAGTCAAGTGACTGGAGGCTACGCAAGTGCGACCGTCGATGGCGGAGTAGAACATGAGAATGGATCTTCTGTAGCAGAATGGGCTCTCACTAGCCCTGGCAACGTCGACTATAACGCACTCCAGGATTTCGCATTTAACGGACTTATCGACGGTGCATTGATTGCAAAAAGCATTATCAAGACTTTCTACCACTCTCCCCCTACGTATTCGTACTGGGATGGCTGCTCTCAAGGCGGTAGACAGGGTTATCTTTTCGCACAAAGATTTCCAGACGTTTTTGATGGAATCGCAGCAGCCGCGCCCGCCATCAATTGGAGTCCATTCTTCTTTGCCGGAACGTACCCTCATCAAGTGTTCTACGAACTCAACGCGACTGGTTTTCCGCACCCCTGCGAGTTTGAAGCTCTTGAGAAAGCTGCTATAGCGGCTTGCGATGGTCTTGACGGGTTGATTGACGGGTTGATCTCGGATCCAGACAAGTGCTACATCGATCCACGAACGCTGGTTGGATCCGCAGTTAACTGCAGTGCAACTGGTGGGCCTTCGACTATATCGGCTAATGCTGCCATAATTATGGAAGCGGTTTGGGAGGGGCCTCGTACGCAAAATGGGTCCTTTCTTTGGTACCCAGCAGGCTATGAGGTAAACGGCGGTTCACTAGAAGCTCCTGGTCCCGAAATCATCGGCAGCACCTGCAACAACGGCACCTGTACGCCCCTGAGAGCTACACTGTTTACGGATTGGATCAAGTATTTTATCGAAAAAAACCCGGACTACAATTTGAACAATATGACCCGCGCTGAGTGGGTGGAAGATTTCGTAGCAGGAGAGCGGGAGTACAAATCTATCATTAATACTGATTTTCCGGATCTTAGCGGGCTTCGAAGATCAGGAGGGAAGCTTCTTACATGGCATGGACTGGTAAGTACTGTTCAAACGTCTGGACTATACAAACGACTGACATTTCTTGTGAAGGCAGATGGGGCAATACCATACGGAGGAACGCGCGATTACTTCGACCGGGTATCTGTTCTCGATCCTGAGTTAAGAGATTACTACCGCTATTTTGAAGCACCAGGCGCGCGTCACTGCATAGATGGACAAGGCGGTTCTCCACATGAGACATTCCAAGCTTTAGTTGATTGGGTTGAGAAAGGCATTGCACCCGAGACACTTACTGCCCGGAACGCGGAAGACAAAGAGCGTCTGCTTTGTTTGTATCCAAAGAAAGCCGTGTTCAAAGGTAATCCTTCGGAGTATACCGCTCAAGACTTCGTGTGCGAATAGCCTATCAGCAACCGGATCCACAATCCCTCACGAAATAATGTGAGGTAGCCCTTGCGAGAAGCACTTTGAGCTTAATCTCCATAGTGCGGTAGCTTTCTAGATAGAATCCAAGAGTCCAGGGTTTCTTCCATTTGTATCCTATCAGAAACGGTGATCATGTTAACGCGATGCACGTTGACAGCTTGGCTGCGACTCAGCTGTAAAGGTTTGTTGACTCATCTTGGTACATGATAACTAGATAGGGAAGAACAAGGTTGTATTCTGTGGATAACCCTTTCTCACAAGTAGAGAATGGTAAAAAGGGTTGCGGGATGTCACTTCAATGCCTCCCAGGTGGCTGGTGAGGCTGATTCGCGTAGTGACGTCACGCGAGTTACTAGCGCGAATGAGTCGAAATGACTATTGGATGTTCATAGTGAGTTGACTACCGTGAAGCTGAATATCACTTAAGCTGTGTGTATGTTGTACCATACAAAGTCTTCTCTCAGCACCGGATTTTCTCCCAAACCACGGATTCCTGTCAGCAATTGAGCCAAATTATGGAGTACCCACAGATACCGGGAACCTCAGCACTTCAATACGAAGTTCTACCTACCATATCAACAGATGGACCTCTACCAGAAGCGCTGACTTCACCAAAACCTCCTGGTTTAGGCTCTAAATCTATATTCGCATTTTGGAACTCAGGTATTCATAACTTACCTCCCAATCTCCTACGCAATGTCATCGCTTGGTACCGTCGCTTCTCACCACTAGGATGGACCATCTACGTACTTGACGTCGTGCCGGATTCTTCACTCAATGTAGCTAATTACATCGATACCGAGTCGCCTTTAGTGGTACCAGCAGCGTTCACGCGCGGCACCCTGAACGGACACTATGCTGCACAACACACCTCAGATCTCATCCGGTATCCACTCCTGCTGAAGTACGGTGGCGTATATCTCGATGTCGGTATTCTGCAATTTGGGGACCTGGACCAGCTATGGACTAAACACATTGTCAACCCGGACTCCCCATACGATTTCGCCAGTTTCACAATGGGTTCAGATCTGCAGATCGTAAATTTTGCGCTCATGTGTGGTGCGAATAACCCGCTCGTGCAACGCGCACATCATATCCTACTCCAGGTCTGGAAAGGCAAGACCAGAGTTGCTATCAGTCAATCAGTCAGTTGTCAGTTCATCTTTGCGGTTCAAACTGTCAGTCTGGAGGTAGTGAACTGACCTGATTGACTGCCAAGACATTTTTTAGAATCGCGAACTGAGACTG
>NW_026260410.1:0-2908 GCF_024291825.1 Alternaria postmessia
CTTCAGGCGTCAAGCGCAAGTACGGGTGCAGCGCCGGAGCGCCGCTTCGTGATATAGGCCTTAGCCCACCCCTACAAGCCCCCAACAGTCGCCGAGTCCCGGGTAACGCGCTGGCCAGAGTTGACGTCCCCAACCGCTACCTGGGTAACAAGGCATGCAAATATGAAACCAAAAAGTGGTGCCCACCCCCGAAACTGCGCTGCGAACAACGCCGAAGCAGGGGGGAAGAGCAGAAAGTATAGCTGAAGCAAGGGGCGATCCACCACACTGAAGTAACTGGCATAGCCCAACAGCCACCGATCCGCAAACGAGGATGACAATAGGCGGGGGCACCAGCGAAAACGCGGCCTCAATCCCCAGGCCGAAGCCCGTTCGCCCTAAACACCACCCAAAAAGTCCGTCCACCAGCCGAATATTGATTCAAGTTGCCTCATAAAAATATTCAGCCCGCAGCAAAGCGCAAAAGGGTTGCCCCCTAGGCGCCTCCGGCCAGTTTGGTGCCCAAAACGTCCGTCCACCAGCCGAATATTGATTCAAGTTGCCTCATAAAAATATTCAGCCCGCAGCAAAGCGCAAAAGGGTTGCCCCCTAGGCGCGTCCGGCCAGTTTGGTGCCCCAGACCCGATCACCCACCAGCGCAAATATTGATTCAAGTTGCCTCATAAAAATAATTGCGCTGCGGCTCAAAAGGGTTGCCCCCTACGAACCTCACCCATCTGATACTAGTCTGGTTGGGTGGGTAGCTGGGTTCTGAGGACCCCAACTACCCTCCTCATATAGTGTAGGAACATCGTTCGGCTCGATTTTCGCGTTCCGGGGTTAAGGTGGCGGAAAACAGCTCGGAGGTGCGCTTTTTTGTATGGGAAACCGTGTAGACATGCGCAGGCTCATACAAACCATAAACCGAATCCAAAAAAATACAGAGTCTAGTAGCTTTGGCGCACAAAGCGATTGCGCCTTGGGTAGTAGTAAGAAAAGGCTTCAAAGTCGAAAAATAAATCAAGAGTCTAGTAGCTTTGTAAAATAAATCAAGAGTCTAGTAGCTTTGCGAAATAAAGTAAGAGTCTAGTAGCTTTGCAAAATAAAATAAGAGTCTAGTAGCTTTATAAAATAGAGTAAGAGTCTAGTAGCTTTATAGAATAAAGTAAGAGTCTAGTAGCTTTATAAAATAAAGTAAAAGTTTAGTAGCTTTATAAAATAAAGTAAAAGTCTAGTAGCTTAAAAAGTAAATATAGTAACTATATAGTAAGATTTAATAATAAAAAAACTATAAATAATAATAGTAAATAAAAATAAATAGAATAAAATAGTACTAAAGTAAATAAGTTACTATAAAATAAATAAAATATAAATAGTTTATAAAAAATTAAAATAAAAAATAGTATATATAGTAAACTTAAATTATAAATATTAAGTTGTTTTTTAAATAGTTATATTTAATATTATAATATAATACTAGTAATAATAAAAAGTAATATAAGTTTATTAAAGTAGTATTTAAAAATATAATAAAAATATAAAGTATAAATAAAATAAAAAATAGTAATAAAGAAATTAATAAAATAAATAAAACAAATAAAATAAATAGAATAAATAAAATAAATAAAATAAATAAGATAAATAAAATAAATAAAATAAATAAAATAAATATAATAAAATTAATAAATATAAGAAAAATATAATAAAAGTAATAATAATAATAAGTATACTAAAAGTAAAAGAAAAATTAAAATACTAAATAGAATTAATATAATAAATAGTAAAAGATTAAATAAAATAAAAGTTTTATAAAAAGTATTTTCTTACTATTACTAATATACTTTTAAGCTACTAGACTTTAAATTATTTTTAACTATATAAAAGCTAAAAAACTTTTAATTTACTTATATTTAACTAAAGCTACTAGACTTTAAATTTATTTTTATTTTACTAAAGCTACTAGACTTAAGATTTATTTTTATTTTACTAAAGCTACTAGACTTTATAAAAGCTACTAGGCTTTACTAAAGCTACTAAACTTTACTAAAGCTACTAGACTCTACTAAAGCTACTAGACTTTTAAATTTAACTTAGCTAAAATTTAAAATTTACTAAAGCTACTAGATTTTACTAAAGCTACTAGACTCTTAAATTTAACTTAGCTAAAATTTAAAATCTACTAAAGCTACTAGACTCTGCTAAAGCTACTAGACTCTTAAATTTAACTTAGCTAAAATTCGAAATCTGCTAAAGCTACTAGACTTTGCTAAAGCTACTAGACTCTGCCAAAGCTACTAGACTCTGGATTTATTCGGCCACAATTCAAAATCTTGCTCAAGCTACTAGACTCTGCGAAAGCTACTAGACTTTGGATTTATTCTTATTTCGCCAAAGCTACTAGACTCTAGACCTTTTTGCCTTGGCCGAAATTTGAAATCCTGCCAAAGCTACTAGACTCTAGACTTTTTTGCCTTGGCCGAAATTTGAAATCCTGCCAAAGCTACTAGACTTTGGATTTATTTCCATTTCGCCAAAGCTACTAGACTCTGGAATTATTTCAGCTTTGCCAGACGTTTTCGTCCAGCGCTGAATATTCGCCAGGCACCCAAGCCTGGCTGGCGTTGCCCTTGTTCGCTGGGCGGGTGCGCCAAAGCTACTAGACGCAGCAGCGCGGCCTTGCCGATTTTCGCGGGCGCGCGCACGGGCCACCCCCACCAAAAACCTCAACACCACGCGCCCATGCGCCCACCATCACGAGATTTTTCACCACGCCCAAACAGCGCGTGGCGCCTCCCCTTCGGTTGCCGCAGGCCAGGCCTGCTCCTCAACCAACGGGGAGGGTATCTATCCCAATTTCAACCAAGCTAGCGGCGGGCTTACGCTCAATAGCTCGTAACAACAAGGCTACTCGACTACTTACACGACCCGG
>NW_026260411.1:0-2829 GCF_024291825.1 Alternaria postmessia
TTACTGCCTATCCACATCAGGGGCAACGCGGGAACAGTATTTCTGCCGTGTATGGCTGGGCTATCGCCACTGGCACTCTCATCTTAAGCAGCACTCGATTGCAACTTGTCGTCCTGTGAGGCATTCCGTCTTGCATTCGTCGTTCACTCTATTTCACAGCAACAAACACAAATACCATCATAAAAGTTGTACTGGCGCACTTGCGAGTCAACACAACCGCCTATACTTACTTCCCTCAATGCTTCTCTACAAACGTTCTACCTAGAACGATTTCACATGCATAGCTATTCGCCTTCTCAACCGCCTACCCACTTCTCTGATGAAATGGATTACTATTGACAGTATGGTACGTTATTTCTCTGCACGAGTTGCACATAGAACTTATATTGACTTCAGGCACCCAACTTTAATATAACCCGAGACGGTAAAGCGTTACAAGACGTAATTACCACGAATGTAGCACGCCCACATCATCGTCTCACAGATCGCGATCATGACCGCCCGGTAAGGCAGCTCTCGCCATCCCCTTACCAACAGTCAATGCTCTCCTCCAAAGCGCGGGCTACGAAAACTGTAACAAGCCATTTGAATACGACTGGGCGAGTTGTCATTGCATTAGTGGATGTTTAGGTCATGTAGTCGAAGCGAATATTTGCCCAGTGTGCAAGAGCCACTTCGATAGCCCTAGCCATCTGGAAAATGTGAGCGAGCTCAGCACTTCTGTTGTCTCTGTGCTGACTGTTATATGAAGTGCAAAATAACTCACATGCAATGCCATATGGAATGTTATGGTTGCTATCGGAAGCTCAAGGCCTTCTCAGATATGATACTTCACTTAGAGACAGAGTCATGCCCGTCGGACTCAACTTCGCAAGGCTTAAACATGATCGCAGCGCAATGATACCAGGCGAGCAAGTACACCAAAAAAATTCCGTACATATATGCGAGGGCGAGAGGATTCCAGGGAGCTGTACGCTACTGTGGTATTGCCTTTACAGTGTCCGGAGTGCAACCGCAGGTTTCGGATGCTCTCGGGCTTGCTTGAACATTCCTCGAGCCAGAAGTGCTCGCAGACGCTGAACTCAGGTGCGATCGGGAAACTTGTGAAGTGACTGAATAAGGAATATGTTGTTAGATAAGCTATGGATACTCTTCTGTTGAGTGTCGGTTCGCATGGCTAACTTCGACCATGACACCCACTCGTCAGATCATGACGGAACGTGCTGCTAATAACAAGAAACGAGTTAGGGATCCAAGTTTTGCTGTCGTTCCTATCTTCTAACATCGCACGGCACGGTGTTCTAGTCGCTATGGCGCATTAGTGGGCTGACCATCATATGGCATCGAGGAATCGAATTTCAGCAAGTTTGTCCAGAGCATACAACTCGACATTCTGCTCATCTGCGCTTCTTCAGCCTTCCTGATCAAAACCCCGGCTCTGTATCTGACGAACTTTCCTCTGCCTTGACTTTTGGTGTAATGTGTGGTTATCGTAAGTCTTGGTCGTTGATGACTGATATGGGGCTGCCCTGCCCTCGTAGCTGAACTGAGGACAAGACATGCCAGGGTCGTGCTAATCTCAACTGGGAAGCTCTCTCAGCGAGCGCATTTGGTGCTGGATCCTTTCCAAAGCGGAAGGACAAGACGTTAGTATGGAATACTATCAGGTCTACCACGCCGACTCGATCTCGCTATCCGTATTCCGTGTTTGACACTAGGCACACCTCCTCCCATCTCGCCCGATCCTCCGTTCGTTTCAGCAATCCTCTATTCTTCGACAGCCGCTCTTTTGCTTTCGCTAGTAGTCTTTCGTCTTGATCAACCATCTCTTGATACATGTGCGATCTGTACTCCAATGACCTATCAACATCTGGTATCCGCAAAACGCGAGTCCTCTTAGTCGGACTTCGTCTAGACTTCTATAGCATCCCGATGATTTTTCACTAGTTGGCAAGCAGCGGTAGCCCTCTTTTGTTCTGGATATCTTGCATCCGCTAGAACGTGCACACAATCAATGGAAGCGAGATTCTATGTTTGAATACATCCACACCCCAGTAAATGACATGGATGGAATGGAGTTCCGTCCATGTCATTTACTGATTTAGTTCTCCCCGCAATTTCTCGTATGCCGATTTTATGGGTTCTAAGCGGAATCTGGATCGCCGTTCGAGTCGCTGTCGCTGACGCTGAAACCTCTCTTTCCCCCAATTCTCGAACATTTCATAGCTTTCCAGATATTTCTTATGTGCCCCAAGGTCGCACAGAAACTCTGCGTCTTCAGTCCTCCTCTGATTCAGTTCAGCTAAGAACAGCGCGGATGTAAAGGCGTAACTGTAGGCAATAGTGCTTGCTTCACGTTGCAAAGGATAGTGAGAGATGGCTGGTATATTGGTACTACAGACGTAGGTAGTAAGGAAAATACTTCTTGTTCTTTCTCTTCTGAGCAAGGCGCACCTTACAAGCAGGTTCAGCGCCACTTGCTCTTTTGGGAAAGACATGCGTCTCGCATCCAACTCTCTGGTACGGGGTACTTTCTTAGTCCTCGTTACAGCGGTGCACAGTTTGGTGTTGTTCTTGCCTCCCATAAAGGTTTTGAGAACTTCTCTTTGATCAGTGCCGGGTTCGTATCGCCTGGAACCCTTTACTAATAGAAGCTGAGAATCCCTGCTCTCGAGCTGCTCAAGCAGCTTCTTGGTTTCTCCAGCAAGAGGATCGTTTGCAAGGCGCTCCCAAGCAGTAAATACCTTTCACATTCCCAATAGGTTATGGACTCATTTACAGACACGCGATAAACTTAATGAAGCTTGCTTGTCTAGACAACGATTTATC
>NW_026260412.1:0-2773 GCF_024291825.1 Alternaria postmessia
TAATAATAATATAGCTATTAGTTAGATTTCTAAACTATAAAAAACTGTAGCTATTTCTAGTGTAGAAGCAGAATATATAGCTTTAAAAGAAGCTACTAAAGAAAGTTTATATCTTAATAATTTTATTAAAGATCTTTTTAATAATAATTCTATTAAAGAATTTAGTTCTATTTTTAATAGAACTAATATTATTAAAACAGATTCTTTAAGTGCTATAGAACTAGCTAAAAACCCTGTTTTTTACGCTAGAACTAAGCACGTAGATATAACTTATTACTTTGTTAGAGAAAATCTGCTAGATAATAAAATAAATCTAGTTTACGAAAATACTAGTACTATTCTAGCAGATAATCTAACTAAACCTACTAGTTATCCTAAATTTAAGGATTTTATAAATAGAATTAGTCTAGTTAAACTAGATTAATTATTTATAACTAGTTATTATTATTATTATTTATAATAATAAAAATAGTATATTAATACTATTACAGGGCTTAGGTTTTTAACCTCTAAGTTCTTATACCTTAGAGATTCTAGTCTAGGCTTTATATTTAGTTATTATTATATAACTATTTATATTAGCAAATAGAAATAGAAATAGAAATAGAAATAGGTTTTTAGTTTTAAGATAGTTATTAAAACTTCTTATATAAATTGTTATTAATAAGTTAGTTATAAAAACTACTTATATTTTCTTATTATTTAGTTATTATAAACTGCAGCTTAAGAGGGTGTGTAAAGATTATAATAACTTAGTTATTATTATCTTTTTATTATTATTAAGCTTTGTTAAGATTGCACTTATTATTATTTCTTAACAAATTAGAAAAATTCCTAGTAAATCTAATTGCTTACGTAATTAAGATTTTAGTAGCTAGTTTTAATCTGCTACACTAGAAGATTCTAAAACACCTCTATTTGTCTTAGCCTAGTTAATATTAGAGTTATTACGTAATTTAATAACTCTTATCTTCTTATCTCTCTTTCTGCAATTGCTAAAAGATCTAGTAATAAACTAATTATTAGTCTATGCAATACAACGCATAGACTAATATAATTAGTACTAGTCTAGATTATAAATCTAGAAGATAAGAAGGATTTAGCAGACTTAGATTATAAATCTAGGAATTAATAGGAATTAAGCAGATTTAATTATAAATTCTTATCTCTAGGCAGAAATAGGCGGATATTTACGTAATTATTCTAGTAGCTATTTTCTATAAAAGAAATAGCAATTCTCTATAGTTATTCTTTACCTAGCAACAATATTATTACCTTTTACCTATTATCTACTCTGCAATTACTTTATTGCAAATCTTTATTAGTTATACTATTTATTATAGTATTTAACTACTTTGTTCTAACAAAGCTATATTCTATTATTAGAGAATAGTTCTTGTTACCTATCTATTCTTTACAGGTTATAAGCCTAGCTAGACGCTTATAGCTTTGTTAGAATATATTTTATTTATATTATTACTTGTTCTAAGTAATTAATATATTTAAAAGAAAAAGATTTTTATTTATTCTAAAAGAGTTATTCTTTAGAATTAATAAAATATCTATTTTAGAACTATATAGTTTAACTTATACTTTTTATCTATTATTATAATAGTACCTTTTTAGCTTTAAGCTATTTAAAGATTTATAATCTTTATTTAGTAGTTAATTAGCCTCTATTATAATTAATAATAAAAAGAAAAGTACTTATTATTATTTTATAATAATAAGAAAAAAAGCTTTTAGTTATTATTATTAATAATTAATAAGAAAGAAACTAGAGTACTTCTTATTAATATTAATAAAATAGCAGTATTAGCTAAGACTTTTACTAGTATTAGTCTCTGCTTACTCTACTTATAGAAATATAAGATAATAGAGTTTTATATACGTTTTCTCTATTTAGAGAGTAGTTAGTTACCTACGTATATTATTTTAAAAGTAAACTAGCTAGAGGCTTTAATAAGCTTAAAGAATCTATTTTACTAGAATTATATATATAAAAAGACGCCTTAAAAACGCGTTCTACTTTATATATACTAGTATTTGTAATCTCTCTTAGAGAAAAAGAGAGGATTCTTTAAGTTATTAATTATCTAAAAAATAAAAGTCTGCAATCTTAGTTATTATTACTATAATAACTTTATCTTTATTATTAAAGATCTATAGTAATAAAGTTTTACTTTAGTTACTATTAGAAATTTAGCTTTATTGCTATTTTCTATATCCTAGATTCTAGAATTATTCTAAGTAATAAGTAATTAATATTACTCTAAGAATAATTTAGTATTTTTATAATACTAATTCTTTTATTTTATTAAAAGAATATAGAAGAAAGGGGTATAGACCTAGGCTATATTATTAATAATAATTTTATTATTATTAATAAATATAAATAGTCTTTGTTCTGTATCTATTATTATTAAATACTTTTTAAAGTAGTTTAATAATCTTATTACTTTTAAGTAATAAAATCTTTAGTTATTTAATTAATTATTTAATTATTATTTAATTAATAACTAAAAATGTCGGATACTATATTTAAAATTCCTAAATTAAAGGGATCTAGTAATTACGATATTTAGTCTATTAAAATAGAAGCTCTTTTAACTAAAGAAGGCTATCTAGAAGTAATAGCACACAATTTATCTAGTTTAAGCAAAGCTACTAGAGTTCTATTATAAGATAAAGCTATTAAAGCTACTAGTTTTATTAAATTAGCTTTAGAAGATAGACCTTTATTATAAGTTAGATATATTAGTAATTCCTGTCT